>NW_027507758.1:251819801-251839801 GCF_037356315.1 Lithobates pipiens | reverse complement strand
GATTGGCATCCATTGTGGGCACTGACTCACATCCCTGGTGGTCTAGGGAGGATTACCTTTTGCTGGGCATCCCTGGTGGTCTGGTGGCGTCCCTGGCGGTCCAGTGTGGGCATCCTCGGGGGGGCTGTGCTGATAATCGATCAGCACAGACCCCCCCCCTGTCAGAGGAGCAGCCGATCGGCTCTCCTCTACTCGTGTCTGACAGACGCGAGTGAGGAAAAGCCGATCACCGGCTCTTCCTATTAGGCCTAATAATCTAGGGAAAGATGCTCATCTCCAACCAACCAGACATTTTTTACGTTTCCTTATAGTATTGTTAGTAAACAAGTAGGTCATTTTTACTTGTGTAATCAATAGCTATAGAGATGGAAGTTAAAGCGGAGGTTCACACAAAAATTGAACCTCCGTTTTTCAGAGCCCTCCCCCACTTCCAGTGGGACATTTGGCACCTTCCAGGGGGGGGGGGGGGGTGCAGATACCTGTCTAAGACAGGTATTTACACCCACTTCCGGGCATAGACTCCCACAGCGCCTAGAGGCGATTCAGTTCGCATTGTGCGCTATACAAGTATTTCATTCATTTATGGGAGTCTACGCCTCTTCCCATCCCACCGCACTGTCTGCTGGGACACACACGGGTCCCATGGGACAGCAGGGACCATTCTGATTGCGCAGCACGACTCACGCATGCGCAGTAGGGGACCGGGAAGTGAAGCCACAAGGCTTCATTTCCTGATTCCCTTACTGAAGATGGTGGCGGAAACATCCGAGGACCGAGGGACAAATCGGCCTTGGGTGCTGACATCGCTGGACCCGGGACAGGTGAATTTCCTTATTTTAAAAGTCAGTAGCTGCAGTATTTGTAGCTGCTGACTTTTAAAAACATTTTTTTTCCCAATGGACTCCCGCTTTAAACAAGTAGCCAGGGCCAGATTCCCACCACCAGAGTCTGTAGGCACACAAAAGGAACAACCCTGTGCTGGAATCCCCATTTAAAAATTATTAGTTTAAAAAAAAAAAAAAACACTATGTAGTCCATGAACACCATTTCATAATTTTAAAGAGGAAGTAAACCCTGATGGGTTTACTTCCTCTTTTTTTCCCTGCAAAGGTAAAGCATAATGGACTACTATGCATCGCATAGTAGCTCATTATGTGTCACTTACCTGACACAGGAGCCAGCGAAGTCGCCGCTGTCCCCTGTAGTCCGCCTCATCCATCATGCTGGTGGCGTCTCGCAGCTCCGACGAATCACAGTGGCGAAGCCGCGATGACGTCACTCCCGCGCATGCGCGCGGGAGTCGCGTCTCGCAGCTCCGCCGCTGCCATTCGGCGAAGCCGCGATGACGTCACTCCCGCGCATGCGCACGGGAGTCGACAAATTAGGCAAATCCATTCTTGGACTTGCCGCATTTAGTGCGCCTGCGCGCCGCTGTCTACGGCGCATGCGCCGTAGACAGCGGTGCCCATTTTCGGGCAAATATCTCCTAAACCATATAGGTTTAGGAGATATTGCTTGGACCTACAGGTAAGCCTTAATCTAGGCTTACCTGTAGGTCAAAGTGGTTTGAAAGGGTTTACTTCCTCTTTAAAGGGATTGTAAAGGCAGAAGTTTTTTTTTTATTCTAATGGATTCTATGCATTAAAATAAAAAAGCTTTCTGTGTGCAGCAGCCCCCCCCCCCCCCCAATACTTACTCTCTGTCCACGAGTGTCTTAGCCGTCTGAGATTCTCCCTACCGATTGGCTGATACACAGCAGCGGCACCATTGGCTGCCCCCAAAGTTAGCTAGCCTATCAGGAGATAGAGGGAGAGGGGGTCGGGTGGGGGCTCAATATCTGAATGGACACAGGGATCTGTGACCCGGCTCGGGTGTCCCTATAGCAAGCTGCTTGCTCTGGGGGCACTGAACAGAAGGGAGGGGCCAGGAGCACCGAAGAGGGACCAGAGAAAAGGAGGATCCGGCCTGCTCTGTGCAAATCCACTTCAACAGAGGAGGCAAGTAGAACATTGTTATTTTTATAGGGAAAAAAAAAAACAAGACTTTACAATCACTTTAAGCAAATACACCGTAGGTCAGGGGTGTCAAACTCAGTTTCAGTGTGGTTCGCATCAATCAGCAGTATGGATGTGCAGGAGTGTGCTATGTACAGAGTGCAGGGTTTAGGGGTGCGCTACGTAGAGTGCAGGGTTTAGGGGTGCGCTACGTACAGAGTGCAGGGTTTAGGGGTGCGCTACGTACAGAGTGCAGGGTTTAGGGGTGCGCTACGTACAGAGTGCAGGGTTTAGGGGTGCGCTACGTACAGAGTGCAGGGTTTAGGGGTGCGCTACGTACAGAGTGCAGGGTTTAGGGGTGCGCTACGTACAGAGTGCAGGGTTTAGGGGTGCACTACGTACAGAGTGCAGGGTTTAGGGGTGCACTACGTACAGAGTGCAGGGTTTAGGGGTGCACTACGTACAGAGTGCAGGGTTTAGGGGTGCACTACGTACAGAGTGCAGGGTTTAGGGGTGCACTACGTACAGAGTGCAGGGTTTAGGGGTGCACTCTGCACACAGGGAATGGTTTTCCATGTGTCCTGTTCACACTACAATGCTGCGCTAGGGTGTGGTTGTGATGTGTTGCATTTTTACCCAGAACATAGCTGCACTTACATAGCCTTTGGTTTTCATAGTGAAGTAAAGCAGTGCAGGTACCCAAGTCAGAGGAATGAGCAATACCCTTCCACCTTGCTGTGCTTACTTTCAATTGGGGCAGATAGCCTGAAAGTAAACAGTTGCTGCTATGCTCCCTCTTAAGAATATCCATACATCTCGGATACCATTGACATGTGCCAAATATATCTAAACCAGTGGTGGTGCATTCATTAAGGGCGCATGGGCACCGCCCCCTCTGTCATGCCATCCACCTCTATATAAAATGGATTGCATGAATCCGCATAAAATGCATTGCATGAATCCATCCATGGCCGCTGTAGCCACCCCCTATTCAGTTTTTTGGTGAGTTTTAAAAGTGAAGTGCCATACAGTAGATTCTTTGGGGCAGAACTACATGTTTTTGGCTTTGGCTCACAGACTTATATTATGAGACCTCCTAAAAAACGTGCATTCTGAGCATTTCACACATTGTTTTTTGTGCTCCTATTAAAGTCAATGAGACAAAAATGTCCCATTCTGCTTCAAAATCTCACGCATCTTCCTTTTGGAGCACTAAGCATTGAGCTTCATGCACCTGAATGCTCAAATGTGAACAGGGACAATTTAAAAGATTGGGATTTGGCTTGTTGAGCATTTTGGTGTTTTGAGCTCCAAAGCTATAAAACAGTCATTTCTAAATGGAGGCTAAACCTCAAACTTTTTTCTTTTTTGTTTTGTAAAGAATAGGAAATTACTAAAAAGATTTTTATTTATTTTTTCTTGCTGTGTCTAATGGGGGAAATTTTTCTTCACTTTCTGCCTCAAGGCATAACAGAAAGAAGGAGGAGATCTCTCTGAAGGGTAATAGTCAGTTGTTTCACTGGCAAAGCTTGTTCTAATGACAATTCCTCATTATCTCTGTTCCAGTGACAACTCCAAACTTTACATTTTCTCTTCACTTTTTAGTCCAGATGACAGCAATCACTGAGACATATAGAGAAGGTAATTTTCCTCAGTAGAGGCATAAACAAAAATGACGAACAATAATGAACATGACAGAGGGAACACATTTAACCCCTTGATCGCCCCTAGTGTTAACCCCTTCCCCATCAGTGACATTTACACAGTAATCAGTGCACTGATCACTGTATAAAATGTCAATGGTCTCAACAATGTGTCCGATCTGTCTGCCGCAATAAAAATTGCAGCTCACCGCCATTACTAGTTAAAAAAAAAAAATTATATTATATATATATATATATATATAATACTGATGAAGAAATTTGTTTTTTTAAAAACATTTTAGGGGATATTTATTATAACAAAAAAGTAAAAAAATATTATTGTTTTTTTTTCATAATTTTCGCAAAAAATTAAAACCGCAGGAGATGATCAAATACCACCAAAAGAAAGCTCTATTTGTGGGAAAAAAGGACATCAATTTTGTATGGGTGCAACTTCGCATGACCGCGCAATTGTCAGTTAAAGTGACACAGTGCCGCATCGCAAAAAGTGTTCTGGTCAGGAAGGGAGTAAATCCTTCCGGGGCTGAAGTGGTTAGGTAAAGTATGATCAGGGCAGAATTGAAAACCTAAGTTTGAAATATATATAATCAGTGCAAACACTACTAGGGGCAAAACAACAAATTGATTATGAAAATAGTTGTAAACTATTTTCATAAACGATTAATTGGTCAGCCAATTAGTTGGCCTGCATACAGAATGCATTATTTGTTTACACTTCAGGAAAGGACGATTTTGTTTGGGTACAGCATTGCAAGACAATTGTCAGTTTTGTCATGTGTAATTGTCAGTTAAAGCGACGCAGTGGCGTATCGCAAAAAATAAATAAAAAATTGCTGGTCATTAAACCTTTAATGCCCAACATGTGTTGTTTGCACGTTAAAATCCTAATTTTTTTGCTAGAAAATTACTGAGAACCCCCAAACACACACACACACACACACACACACACACACACACACATATATATATAAATAAATGAACCAAAACATTATTGCTTCCATTTAAATATTTTCAATGACAAAAAAAGTGATCTATAGAACATGGGATAGTACAGGAAGACAGCTGAGATAAGAGAGTATGGAAATAAGCAGAGGATATTATTGCCATAAATAAGGTCACACCTTTTCTGTAAACGAGACTAGAACGTCTACTCAGCAAGGTGAGGAGTACAGCGCACATCGGGTGATCTCAGTCCAGTGAAACCTCCTCTATAAACAATCACTTCTGGCCATAAAGACTTGTGGCTGTCATTGTCATGTTCACAGGTTACTATGCACCATTCCCAATGAAATGACACATGTGAACTCACAAAAAGACGCTCCCTTGCTTTGAAGGTAGCTTTTGTATTACAGCAAAACCGTGCCAGGTGTTCAAAGTATAACTGATATTTGTTGTACAAATAATATAAACTTGAGTCTAATGCCTGGTATACACAGCAAGAAAATTGAGGAAAAAAAAAAAAAAAAAAGAAGAAATTTATTTAAACCTAGGGTCAGTGTGACCCTAGGTTTAAATAAATTTCTTCTTTTTTTGACAGTGTGTCACATAGCATGTAACTCACACCAATTCTGAGTGGTTTCATTCATTCATTTTGTATGGCTCAAATCACACCACCTCTGAACAAAAAAAGGTGCACACCCATGCCATGCAATTCCAGTGCGGCAAAAAAAGGTGCCTGCACCTTTTTTGTTCGGATGCGGTGTGATTTGAGCCATACAAAATGAATGGGCTCAAATTGACCCGCTTAGAATCGGTGTGATGTGGACCTATGCTTAAACAAATTTCTATATTTTTTTTCGTAATTGAGAGCATTTTTCTGCGACGTGCGTTTGGGGTGTCAACTTTTGACACCCGCAGCAGATCGCATGAACACAGCGCAATTGCTATGCAGTGCGAATCGGCTTTTAAAGCAATAATGAAATGATAATCTTGTCAGAGGGGGGTCACACATACATCACTTCCGATTAAATGCTGTTACATAGAGTAGCAAGGTTCCAGGTCCCTTTTGGTCTAATGAGAACCTCCTGACTCAGGGAGAGCTGACATCCTTCTGTGTAGAGTGGGTTACAAGGCTTAGCGGGTCTAATGCAAGGTAGATTCATGGGCGCCAGATACTTCTTGAATGCAAAGTGATTTATTTTCTCTTTAACAGAACTGTGGGAGAGAGGGTTTAGGGCCAGGACACCCTTAAGTAGTTGCAATGGTACATAGCAGACTTTGAGATTTCTATAGGTAGACAGCCATGCAGGGAAAGACATCCAGCAAGACACCACATCTGCATATGTAGGAGCACTGTCTCCTATGGCAACAGTGCCGCACACAAATTGTAACAAACTCCTTTACTTTTATACAATCACTTCTTGTAGATTCTCAGCCCACTGAGCTCTCAGTCTTTCTCACTAGACTTGCTGATTCACTGCCACTAAATCCCGTGAGCTCTTCTAATCTTCTTACTTTAGTATCTTCCTCAAGCATCACCCCCGCTTCCCTGCTGGGTCCCTGGCTTGGCACTCCAGATACTCCCCAAGCGTCACCGCACTGGCTGGGTCCCTGCCTTGGCACCTGCTGAAGTTTCCTGATTCTTCTTTACCGGCCTACTTGCTTCAGCTACTCACTGTGGTTCCTGGTAATAAGGTGGATGGTCCCTTAGTGGTGACCGCTTCCCCTCTACCTCCGACCACAACAAATTCTCCGGCCGGCAGAACCAATACTTCTGGTTGGACTGCAAGCCGAAACCTCAACCCTATGCTGTGCTCTTGCTTCTGGATAGGCCCTCAGACAGCCTAGCAGCCAGATGTGCCCGGTATAGGCCCAAACTCCAGCCTAGCAGCCCGGGCAGCACAACACACGTCCAACCAGACAGCAGTCCAGGTAACACAGAACCCCGATCACCTGACCTCACCCAAATAAATAGGCTCTCCCAGCAGGCCAAGGGACCCAAGAAGATCCCTTTCCTGTCCATTGGCTGAGATACCTTATTCATTCCTAATCTGTCCTTGCAATGTCCTTGTCTTATCTAATGTCACCAGATACCCGGTCATCTAATGACAGAACAGAGAAGTGCAGCAATTCCAGACTTAGAGTGAGCTCAATTGATCCCTAACAATTGGCTAAGGCCAATACACCTGGCAGCCCAAAAAAAATAAAGTTCTTCAGATGCAATTAACAAATTACTCTCCTTTTCTGAAGTGGAAGGACTAGTAAAATACATGTTGTGTGGCCTACTAATCCCAACAATCTGTGCAGTGTGTTGTGAGAGAGTGGGCACCAGACAAGGTCTATGGCCACCAGACACACATGTGCACGACTGAAGCTATGGGAATCCCACAAACAGCAGTATGATTTTTCTTAAAGCACAATAAAATCACGTTACCAACTTAGTTAACCCCCCCTAGCGGTAATCCCGAGTCTCCCGCCAGGGAGGTTAAAAGGAAGTTTTGGATAGAGCAGGGAAGGGCGGGATATTTCTTGCTGTCTGTGTCCAGGCCATTTACATTGCTATGGTGTGTTAGTGTTTGTTGCATTAGGATAGCCTAGTAATTATGGACTGCCTAATACACCAGAATGCATCGCTTTCTGGCAGTGAACTGCACTAAAAAGTCCATTAGTAAGGTGTGTTGAGGTGCCATTTAAAATATGTCACATGTGTTGCCCCGTCTTACCACCATGCAGTAGAGCGAATGGGCCCTTACCTTCACTTCTTGTTTTGAAAACACTACAGGATGTGAGAATCAATCTCCACAAAGTGAAGGGATTTCCATCTTTGTTTGTCACCAGCACACAAGATTTCTCCTCATTTCATGCTCTCAGAATGCCTCTAAAATTCTGGATTGCCACTCATTGTCAAATAAAAAGGTGAATCTCCAGAGCATGGACACAGATCACAATAAGGACCCACTCAGACTTCAAGAATCCAAAACTCTCAGCAAACAGAATCCTATGCAGTTAAATGGTGGCCGTTCACATAGGAGTGCTAAGGCACCTGTAGCTCAACGTCTGACACTCCAAGAGCTACATGGCAGATTTGTGTTTTTGGCCCCATTAACTTCAACAGGAACGCCTAAAAACTCAAATTGAGTGTTTTTAAGGCATCTTCAGGCGTATTTTATCCTGTAAGAATTAGTCCCATTGGCAAAAAAAAAAAAAAGCCTGGAGCTCGAATACCCATGTAAAAATTCTTAAAATACACTCAAATAATATACAAATGCCTGAAAATCTGTCTGCTCAGGTATAAATGCAACCCAAAATTCAGGAGAGGTTCTAACCCCACCTTTTCCCCCATATCAATACAAAGTAGTTTTTCCTGTATAAACACTGTAGTGCATCAAACATGATATGGTACACTGACCAGCCATAACATTATGACCACCCACCATAACCTGTCAAGGCATGGACTCCACCTGACTTCTGAAGGCAAGCTGCGTTTGTGGTATCAGGCACCAAGCCATCAGTAGCAGATCTTTTAAGTCCAGTAAATTGCGAGGCAGGACCTATATGGATCGGACTTGTTTCTTCCAGCACATCCCATGGATGATCATTTGGATTGAGATCTGGAGAATTTTGATGCCAAGTGAACACCACAAACTCGTTGTTGTGTTCCTCTAACCATTCTTGAATTTATCAGACCGGGCCACCTACAGTGCCTTGCTTTTTACCTATTTTGTTATAATACAGTCTTTAGTTCAACGTTTCTTTCATTTGAATTATACATGATGGATGAGAACACAATAGTCTAAGTTGGTGAAGTAAAATTAGAAAAATAGATACATAAAACTATTTTTCAGAAATAAAAAACTGATAATTGGCATGTGCGTATGTATTTACCCCCTTTGTTATGAAGCCCATAAAAAGCTCTGGTGCAACCAATTACCTTCAGAAGTCACATGATTAGTGAAACGATGTCCACCTGTGTGCAACCTAAGGCTTGATTCACACTAACGCGTTTTTTGATGCATTTTGCAGAAATGCAGGGAAACATGGAACATGTTCACATCAATGCATTTTTGTGCCTCTGCACTTTTGGAAAGGGTCGAGGACTTTTTTTCATGCAAAATGCAGCGTTTTGCATGTAATAGAAGTCAATGGACCTGCATCAAAAAGCAAATATCGTGTTTTTACCGTGATTTTGCCACGTTTCGCGTTTTTTTTTTTTTCGTTTTTTTTCCCACTGTATATAGCTGGTTGCTAAGCAACCACAGTGTAAAAAAAAAAAACACCAAACGTGGCAAAATCGCGGTAAAAACGCGTGTGTCCAAAAACGTGACATGCATAGATGTGAATCGAGCCTAAAGCCGCGTACACACGGGCGGACTGTCTGGCCAACTTAGTCCGTCAGACAATCCGACGGACAGTCCGTCATACTTTCGAATGAACGGACTTGACCACACACGGATACACAAACAGTCCGTCGAAAGCTTGTGCGATGACGTGTACAGACGTACGACGGGACTAGAAATAGGAAGTCCAATACACAGTAATGCAACCTTTCGCCGTGTAAATCCTTTCTGAGCATGCGCCATACTTAGTCCGTCGAACTAGCCTACTGACGAGCGGATTGTCCGCTGAAACCAAAGTATGACGGACAGTATTACGGAAATTCCGAAATACTTAGTCCGCCAGACTGCATGCTGAAAAAGTCCGCTGAAGCCCACACACGAGCGGACTGTCCGCTGAAATGTGTTTCGACTGACTAAGTTGGCCAGACAGTCTGCCCGTGTGTATGCGGCTTAAGTGTCACATGATCTGTCATTACATATACACACACACCTTTTTGAAAGGCCCCAGAGGCTGCAACACCTAAGCAAGAGGCACCACTAACCAAACAATGCCATGAAGACCAAGGAACTCTCCAAAAAAATTTTTGAGAAGTACAATTCAGGGGTAGGGTATAAAAAAAAATATCCAAATCTTTTATGATCCCTAGGAGCACTATTAAATCTATCATAGCCAAATGGAAAGAACATGGCACAACAGCAAACCTGCCGCACACCAAAACTCACGGACCAGGCAAGGAGGGCATTAATCAGAGAGGCAGCACAGAGACCTAAGGTAACCCTGGAGGAACTGCAGAGTTCCACGGCAGAGACTGGAGTATCTGTAAATAGGATGACAATAAGCTATACGCTCCATAGAGTTGGGCTTTATGGCAGAGTGGCCAGAAGAACACCATCCCCACAGTGAAACATGGTGGTGGCAGAATCATGCTGTGGGAATGTTTTTCAGCAGTCGGGACTGGAAAACTGGTCAGAGTTGAAGGAAACATGGATGGTGCTAAATACAGGGATATTCTTGAGCAAAACCTGTACCACTCTGTGTGTGATTTGAGGCTAGGATGGAGGTTCACAGTCCAGCAGGGCAATGACCCCCAAACACATTGCTAAAGCAACACTTGAGTGGTTTAAGGAGAAACATGTAAATGTGTTGGAATGGCTTAGTCAAAGCCCAGACCTCAATCCAATAGAAAATCTGTGGTCAGACTTAAAGCAGGAGTAAACCCGCTGAATTTTTTATTTGTTTTCAGACCTGTAAGGGAAAAGGCATAATGAGCTATTATTCACCACATACTAGCTCATTATGAAATGCTTACGTTAGAACGAGGCCCCGACATCTCACCCGATACACGCCGAGGGAGCCGACATGTTCCCTCGGCATGTCTTCGGATATCGCGGCTCCGGCTGTGAGTGGCCGGTGCAGCGATATCATCACTCCCGCGCAATGCGTGCGGGAGATTTATTTCCGGCAGGGTTCGGCGTCTGCCGGGCTTCCAGCCGAGAATACCCTGTGCGCATGCGACGCTGAAGTCAGCAGCTCATTGCGAGGGGAATATCTCCTAAACCATACAGGTTTAGGAGATATTTTTTTTTACCTACAGGAAACCTTATTATAGGCTTACCTGTAGGTAAATGTGTAAAAAAAAAAAAAAAAAAAAAGGGACTATATAACCGCTTTAAAAAGATTGCTGTTCACAAGCACAAATCCAACTTGAAGGAGCTGGAGCAGTTTTGTAAGGAATGGGCAAAAATCCCAGTGGCAAGGTCATAGAGACTTATCTAAAGCGACCTGGAGCTCTTGTGATAGCCGCAAAAGGTGGCTCCACAAAGTATTGACTTTAGGGGGGTGAACAGTTATGTACATTGACTTTTTCTATCCCATTTGTTGTTTGCTTCACAATAAAAAATAAAAAAAACACCATCTTCAAAGTTGTGGGCATGTTCTGTAAATGAAATGATGCAAATCCTCAAACAATCCATGTTAAGAGGCAACAAAAAACACAATGGGGGGGGGGGGGGGGGGGGTGAATACTTTTGCAAGGCACTGTACTCCCATTGTACTCCAGTTCTGATGCTCATGTGCCCATTTGTTGGCACTTTTGGTTGTGGACACGGGTGGTTTGCAGCTATGCAATAAACTACGATGCAGTGTGTGTTGTGACACCTTTTCTATTGGAAGCAGCATTGACTTTTTCAGCAATCTGAGCTACAGTAGCGCTTCTATTGGATCAGACCACACAGGTCAGTCTTCGCTCCACTTGTGTATCAATGAGTCTAGGTTACCCATGACTTTGTTGCTGGTTTGCCAGTTTTCCTTCCTTGGACCACTTTTGGTAGGATCTGACCACTGCTTCCCACAAGAGCTGCAGTTTTGGAGCTGCTCTGACAAAGTCACCTAACCATTACATTTCAGCCCTTGTCAACGTATCTCAAATTCACACACTTGCCCATTCTTCCTGCTTTCAACTTCAGTGACAACATGTTCAAATGCTGCCTAATATATCCCAGTTTCAGATGAAATTATAACAAGATAATCAATGTAATTTACTTCACCCGTCAGTGGTCATAATGTAACACATGTATACATACTTACATGTATGGACAGTGTACTGAGCTATATGTGTGCTGCTGTCAGGGATGTGCTGGCCATAGTGCAGCCAAAGCTCCTAGGCAGAGGCAGATACACATGCACATTAATGCTGGTGCTAAATGGCCTATATAAAGACGCTGCTGTCTGAATGACTTTCTGGACATTTTTGTAATAGTATACCTGGATGACATCCTGATCTTCTCTGTGTCCCTTAATCTGCATTGAGAACACGTAAAAAGTGTTCTTTCCTGACTTCGCCAACATGGACTCTATGCTAAACTAGAAAAATGTGAAATTTGAACGGCAGAGTTTTAAATTCCTGGATATTGTGAGCAGGAGTCAAGATGGACCTCCAAAAGGTCTCTGCCACATTAGACTGGCTTGCACCTACAGGTAAGAAGGGGTTGCAACATTTTGTAGGGTTCCCCAACTACTGAACATTTATTAATGGTTTCTCTGTAACCATCACACAACTGACAAAACCGAACCTGCGATTCTGCTGGAATCCTGAAGCACAAGATGCTTTTGATCATTTAAAAGGACTTTTCATCTCTGCTACTATGGCTGGGTATCACTGAGTATTGGCAGAGTATTGGCAGAGTATTGAGGGATGGCTTTAACTGCAATTGTCACAGAGCAGCGCTGTGGGCACTACAGATCCTGCCCACAGTGCTGCTGCATTCCAATGTCTCCCCTCCACTGTACAGATCAGTACACAGAGGAACCGACGCTGGTTTGCTTACAAGTGATCGCTCCGGAGCAATCACATTGTAAACGGCCACTAGGTGTACAAAGATGGCCGCCGCTCCGAAGCTAGGCCTTAGCCGCGGCCTTTCCGCAGATCGCGGCGTGTGCCGATCCGAACAGGGTGACCTGTTCGGATCACGGATCGGTGATGATCAGTTGCACCGCTACCTATGAGCATCTATTTTATGTGCACAATTATATCATAATTGTTATCAGTATATAGTATCACAAAATTTATTCATCTTATATCAACTATTCTATTTTCACATTATATTTATTGACACTTGATAGCGCAACATCATCACTACTATCATTTACACATTTTTTTAGCCACGGATTTGCTTATCGGTCTATGTGGCAGTTAAAGTCACAATTATATTTTATTAAGTGATAGTGCGGGAGTACCACTTTATTATGAGAGCTGGTTACCGGTACTTCTGCATTTACATGGGACTGGCTGTGATTGGACACAGCCGATCACATTGTTAAAGAGCTGCATCATTGGCTCTTCACAGAGATCGGGGTTTCACCGTGTCCTAGCAAAACGGTGCGATTGCCGCACCCCTGCAGGCACATGAGAATGGCCAGTCTGGGGTGATGTCATATGATGTCCAGCCAGAATGAGAGCCGCAGCGCTCCTCCGTCATGTGGCGGTGAGTGGGCAGAAGGTGGTTAAAGTCACTTTTGAAGTGCTCCTTGTGCTATTTTGAAGCACTCCCCATTCATTTCAAAGGAGAGGGCGGTTTTGAGGTGCTTTTTTTAAGCGCCCCAAAGATGCTGATTGCAGGGCTTTTTTCACCGTCCCGCCCCTGTGTAAAAGCATCCATTGAAATGAATGAGAATCAGTTTTTAGGTGCCATTTTTAGTGCAAAAGCACCTAAAACATGTCTCAGTGTGTAAGGGGTCTAAAGGAAGTGTAGCACTACCCCAGAAGGAGCGCTTGGTAATTTGGGTTCTCTGTTGTGTCTGAGAACAACCTCAACCCCTCTGACACATCTGGCTGAATAAAGTTAAGCTGGCCACAAACCATACAATTTTCTTATTCAAGTTTCTTTAGATTTATCTTCAACTATGTAGTGCAAGGGCCTGCTTGATTGCATACAAATTGAAAGTGTTTAGGTTTAACCTCATATTAAATGGTTTTGGTAAATCTAGACCCCATTCACACCTGAGCGTATAGTTTACAGGCAGAAAGTCACGTGATTTTTGCCGCAATTTTGTACAATCTGCCTAAAAAAAAAAAAAAAAAAAAAGTTCCAAAACTTGTTTGAGCTTCAGGCGTTTTGGAGCTTCTCTCTTAAGGCGTTTTGGAGTGGAGATGTGAACGATCTCCATAGAGAATAAGATTTATTTTTTCCCCTCCAGCGTTCTATAGCTTCAGGCTTCAAGCTACAAACCGGTCAGGTGTGAATGGGGCCTAATACAGATAGACACTCATGTGCACTGTTACTGCTAATATGTACCATACACCTGAATACACTTTGCATTATGCATCTTAAGAAACACTGCATTATGCAAACATATACAGCACCATGTCTCTCAATCTGTTCCCCAAAAATGTTTGTTTCATGCATGCCAGTACACATCATCAAGCACCCAACACATGGCACCATTACCTCCAATATACACAGCAACATACACCTCCAAAACATATTACACCGAACACCCCCAATTCACATACACCCCAGCACTGCACCATGCAGTTCAATACTCAAACCACCATAAACCCTAATACTATAGAAACAATTTTCCCCAAATAAACGCATAAAATCTCACTACACAGAGCAACTCCAATAAGAACTATTCCCCCAGCATGCACCACGGTCATCAATATACTATCCAATGTGTGCCGCATCAAACCCCAATACATAAAACACAGAGCCCAGTACATGTACCCCAATACATAAGACACAGAGCCCAGTACATGCACCCCAATACATAAGACACAGAGCCCAGTACATGTACCCCAATACATAAGACACAGAGCCCAATACATGCACCCCAATACATAAGACAGAGCCCAGTACATGTACCCCAATACATAAGACACAGAGCCCAGTACATGTACCCCAATACACATCACACCATACACCCCAACACGTCATTATACACCCATATACTCCTTGATACATAGCACATTGTGCACCCTAATACACATTGCTCTGAACCCCAATATATGTATCATGCAGACAACTACATAGGACTACAATGCACCCCACAACTAGTAATCTACACACCAATAAGAACCATTTCCCAAAATGTGCTGCAGCTTTCTCCTCAATATAGATCAATACATACATGACTTATCACACTCCACCCCAAACACTATCACAGCAACATGAACCTCCATATACACCCTGCACCCCAACACTGTATTATGCAGGACAATATCCATTCATATGTAGTACAATGTGCACCCAATACAATAATATCTCCCATAGCAACCTGATGTCCTAATGATAATCAGTGATATGTGCAATCTTCATCACTGACACAGAATCACACTGCAGTCACTACTATTTACTAATACAGAAAAATTCACATGATATCCATAGGAAGCTTTCCAATTCTGTTTTATTATCAGCCCTGTGGAGGAGGCTGTGACTGTGATCTGTACACTAATACTCCAGGCACCAGACAGCCAATCGCATCTTCTTTGGATGCCGAGACAGCTCCGCCCCTCTGGCAGGGAAGCACGCCCCGCCCCTCTCCCCAGCAGCTCTGTTGTCCGTGCAGAGCCTTGTACTGAGGGACAGAGGGAGGAAGGGCGGAAGTGATTGAAAGAGGGCGGAAGTGCAGAAACAGGCAGCAGGCTGTAACCGAGCCTTGCTTGGAGCCCGAGATAATAATATCACGGGACAAGCAAAAAAAAAAAAAAACTGCATATTTTATATATGTCATGTATTTCCATTAGTTACACTTGAAATTAAACAAATATTATTTTGGTTTAGAAAGCATTTGGACACAGCTAATCATTGAAATCGGTCAAATCACATTCACTGCATGAAAAAAAAAAAACTTCACACAGGCGTACGGGGAGCCTTGTAACAGCCATGCAGGGGTGCCTTGTAACTGCCATGCAGGGGAGCCCTGTAACTGCCATGCAGGGGAGCCTTGAAACCGCCGTGTAGGGGAGCCTTGAAACAGCCTCTCTATGACATCATCACAGTGGCCTATATAAGGCAAGGCGCTGGAGGCTGGCAGTTAGTCTATCTTGACATTTGTACAGTTCAGACGTGTTGCTGAATACTGCATTCAAAATGATCAGAAAAGTGATTGTAGGGTTATTCCTCAGCCTTCTAATACTAGAGGTGAGGGCAGCCCCCATTCCCCTTCACCATAGGAAGGGACTGGATGAAAAAACGAAATTTGAAGTGGAAAAGCATGAGGATGAGAAGAGATTTGAGGAGCAGGGATTAATGAAGGATTGGTTAGAGGAGGAGCGCCTGCAGGAAATAAAGCTCCAGGATGAGAAGGGATTAGAAAAGGAGGGAATGAAGGAGAAAGCCATGGAGGAAAATGGTGCAGAAAAAAGAGGGTTAGGAGGAGAAGGGCATGGAAGAACATGGCAGGGAAATGAAAAGCTTGGAAGGGCAGGACATAGAAAGACACGGCTTGGAAGGGCAGGGCTTGGAAATGCAAAGCTTGCAAGGGCAGGGCATGGAAGAGCACAATTGGAAATGAAAAGCTTGGAAGGGCAGGGCATGGAAATGCAGGGAAAGAAGGAGAAGGACATTGAACAGCAAGGCTTGGCTGACGTCCAGGAATGGAAGGCAAATCAGCAGAGTAGACAACAAGACTCTGCTACCCAAGAGAACACATATAAGTATGACTCTCTCGTTATGTATAATGATGAAGATCAGCAGGTGGATAATGACCAGAAAGAATCCATCCCAGATGATCACATTAAGGACAGAGGGTGGATCCAGGACACTCTAGCCTACACGACTTATTGGCTGTGGATTGGGACCTTGCTCTTTATTATTGTAGTAGTGGTAGGGATTTGTCTTTGCTACAGACTCGTGAATCGCTATGGCGACAATCTCCCCATCAAAGAAATGGTAGGCAAGTACCAAGCACAAGAAAGTAGGATGAAAATGTTTATGTGAATCCACTATAAAATAAAGGCAGGGACACAGGCAGGGGGAGGGGGAGGGGGGGGGGGGTTATACACAGGAAAGGGTGGTAGAGAGGGGGTTATACACAGGCAGAGGTGGTTGACAGGGGGTTATACAAAAGGTAGGGGTGGGATTAGTGGCGCTGTCACTTTCTTCTCTCAATGTCAGCTGCGCCTATAGCGATCCCTCTTTAATCATGGGGTCTCTTCTATTGTCAGCAGCATTGGGGGGGGGGGGGAACAGCAGAGAGGATGGATGGGGGGGCGGAGCCGCAGAGAGGATGGGTGGGGGGGGCGGAGCCGCAGAGAGGATGGGTGGGGGGGCGGAGCCGCAGAGAGGATGGGTGGGGGGCGGAGCCGCAGAGAGGATGGGTGTGGGGGGGGGGGGCAGAGCCGCAAAGAGGATGGGTGGGGGGGGGGCAGAGCCGCAGAAAGGATGGGTGGGGGGGTGGAGCCGTAGAAAGGATGGGTGGGGGGGCGGAGCCGCAGAAAGGATGGGTGGGAGAAAGTTTCACTGGCACCGCACTGCCCCCCCACCGGAAGAATGTAGCAGAGGAACATCATTAGCATATCACAAGCCTCCACCACCTGACTAGTACCTCCCCCCAGCAGGAGATCATGGCCAGCACTAGCTAAGCTCCTCTTCCTTCTCTGCTGAGGCGGAGCCTGCTGGCTGCTTCTATGTCACTTGTTATGCGATTGGCTAGTCAGCTCATCAGCGTCTATCTGCAAATTGAGTGTGTGCTACTGTGCCCCCTGCAGACTTTATTTAATCTCCTTTTAAAGGGAAACCTGACTGACGCTGACAAGCTGGTATTGAGAAAATGGATGGAGGAGGACTCTGGGAGGATATGAGAGATGCATTGTGGAGATCCTCCAGCACCATCCATTCCTCGCCACCCCTCTCCACCCACACCTCTCCACAACCCATCCCCAAACACCCCTCTCCAGAATGCATCCCCATTCCCCACCCACGCTCGGTACAGAGAGGTGGCTGTAGAGGAGGGGGGTACAGAGAGGTGGCTCCACAACAACCTCTCTGTACCCCCCTCCTCCACAGCCACCTCTCTGTACCCCCGTGGCATTGCGTCCATAAGGGGCGCACGGGCGCCGCCACCTCTCTCCTGTCACTTCTCCATCACCAGAGATAGGTTCATGCATGGTATTTTTTGGAAGCACCCGATTAGAGCCACAGGCTCTAATAGGCGTCCAAAAAGGTGAACGGCAGGCGCCATGCTGGGCGGTCGCTGTTCACTCAACCCTGTGTTAGGAAAGTGATTCATTCCAAGATATACCAAGGTGCAGTGCACACACACATTACAGCTTGTCAGCGAGTAGTGGGGGACATCATTGCCAAATTAAAGACTTGTGCTACACCTTTAGCCACTCTGTACTTGCAAAGCAGCGTCTTGGAGCCATCCAAAAAGATCTTGGCCTTCCCCAAGCACAGCATCATTCAGGATGATCCCCTCCGCTGGAACTCCACATTACATATGTTGCAGAGGATGCTGGAGCAGAAGCATGCCCTGAATCTCTATGTAGCAGAACATGGCAAGTTTACCCCACCTCCAGCAGAACAATGGGCTATCATCTCAAATTTGATAGATACAATGGGCCCTATTGGAGGAAGTGACTTTGGATATCAGCAAGGCAGAGGTCTCCATCATCCCATGCATTGCTGTGCTAAATATGGTGCTTCAGGCAGAGGGTCACACCACAAGTGGGATCAAAACACTTAGGGAAACCATGTGGCAAAGCTTGGAGAGACGATTCACAAAGATGGAAGATACCAAATGTTTGGTGCTGGAAACTGCTTGATCCTCCATACAAGGGTCATGTATTTGCAGGGGACACACTGAGCAAAGCAAAAACTTGGCTGCGAGAAGAGCACACTATTGTGTCTGAGCAACAAAAAAGAGCCACCAGTGGAGATGAAGGACCACAACCAAAACGCACCAGGACAAGGGTAGAAGAGGAGGAGGAAACCAGTCCCTCTGGTCTTTTGGAGAAAAGTACCTCCGAGAACCATTGATAGACAGACGGACTGGTCTGCCACTGGAATGGTGGAAACAAAATGCATTCCGCCTGTGCCACCTTGCACCACTGGCAAGAAAATTTCTGTCCACCCGCCTCTTCTGTTCCCAGCGAGAGAGTATTCAGTGAGATTGGGATCATCTATAAGAAGAGGAGCAGCTCACAGGAGAAAATGTAGAGACTGTTTCCTGAACTACAAGCTGAAGCTCTTAGACTGGGAGTACCAAGAGAACTTTTAAGTGATGGATGCGGATGAAGAAGAGAACCTGGGACTGGAACGGAAGCAAAAAGCCTAAAACTAAAGAAAATTGGCACTTTTGTAGAAGTTTACAAACTTTCCTCAGTAATGGCCATTATCTATCGCTGTTGATTACGTTTCTTTTAAAAGTTTTGATTTCCTCACCTGTCTTTGTGTATTTTTAACATACATTATGGGCGGCACAGTGGTGTAGTGGATATCACTTTCACCTAGCAGTAAGAAGGGTCGCTGGTTCGAATCCAAACCACGACACTACCTGCTTGGAGTTTGCATGTTCTCCCTGTGCCTGCGTGGGTTTCCTCCGGGTACTCCGGTTTCCTCCCACACTCCAAAGACATGCAGGTAGGTTAATTGGAGCCTGTCTAAAGGGTAGGGACTGATGTGAATGTACAATGTCTATGTAAAGTGCTGCGTAAATTGATGGCGCTATATAAGCAACTGAAATAAATCAACATTAGTTGTTTATCTAAATTACATACATGTGCACTGACTGGAAGCTTGTTGTGTACTTCTTCTTTTAATAAATGGTTAATTTAAGCAATTTTTTGTATCCTTTCTTTATTATGTAAGTAAACTGTTAGATTCTATAACAGGGCTCGACAAAACCTGGGCACCAGGTCGCATTTGCGACTAGAATTAGCGACCTGGCGCCTGGGGCAGCACAGCTGGGGGTAACCTGTCTCAGCGGATCCCCCCCCCCCCCCGGCGTGATTGTGACCACCAGCAATGCTAATGGAGCTTCCCCTGCCTGTTTTTTTATTGCCTGCCTATCTCCTTCCCTTTATTTAGAACCCCTAAACATTATATATATTTTTTATTCTAACACGCTAGAGAATAAAATGGTGGTCGTTGCATACTGTCTGTCACACCGTATTTGTGCAGCGCACTTACAAGCGCACTTTTTTGGGGAAAATAATTTTATTTAATAAAAAAAAAAAAAAGACAACAGTAAAGTTTGCCCAATTTTTTTTTTTTTTTTTATATTGTGAAAGATAATGTTACGCCAAGTAATTTGATACCCAATATGTCATGCTTGAAAATTGCACCTGCTCATGGAATGGCGACAAACTTTTAACCTTTAAAATCTCCATAGGCGACGTTTAAAAAATTCTACAGGTTGCATGTATGGTGTTACAGAGGAGGTCTAGGGCTAGAAATATTGCTCTCGCTCTACCGATCACGGCGATACCTCACATGTGTGGTTTGAACAGCGCTTTCATATGCGGGCGGGACAGGGCGCGTTTAAAAAAAAATTTTTTTCTTATTTTAACTTTTATTTTAATTTTTTTCACTGTTCTTTTAAAAAAATAAAATTCTGTCACTTT